>NC_060158.1:12979466-12996841 GCF_021292245.1 Micropterus dolomieu
GTTGAAGGAGTTCTTCGGTTAGAAATTTTAAGAAATGGTGGAAAAAATAAGAAAACATACAGTCCTGATTTCAGTATGTTGTGTCTTCCATGTAGCACTTATTTGCTGTACCATGGCTGAACATTGTTAAACACTCAACAATAAAGTCTTAATAAACATATGTGCACTTTCTGGATGTATCAACAATGCGAACATCTTCACCTCATTAACTATTTTGTCTATTATTTATTTGTTGTTGTTGTTGTTGTTTTGTTTTTTTACAATTAATGTCATCTTTTCTATTTGACTAACAATTTGTGTTATCCTGCCATTTTTCTACATACTGACACACATTTTTCAAGTTCCTGAAACTGACTAGTAATTGAAAGTGGTTGAAGTAATGGTACCACAGTTTCTCGTAAGGCACCCTTTATAAAGAGTTGTAATGTAATAACAGATTGTAAATAACAACTTTATGCTTAATAAATATTTTATCACTGGTTAATAGGTGAGTTATAAAACATTATTAAGAACACAATTTGGGTGGCCAGATGGTGAAAAATCCATTTTGTTAAATAATGTAAATTAATTGCAATTGGACCTGGTGAAATTATTTTTCTTGTGCCCCTTGCCCCAAGAAACATGTTCGTGTACACATAGGCGTACAGCCACATAATGACTCCACACAATTGCAGACCTGCAGCATCGTAGACAGCAGCCCAAGTGCCAAATGCAAATCTTACAGCCTGCCCTCCACTCAAACCTGTGGTCTCTGACTATCAACCAACCAAAACAGCTTTATCCAGCCTACAAGTAACAAATGAACACAAAGTAGCTGACACAGTCTGTCAATAACCACAGAACAAATAGCAATCAAGAAAAGCACAGCAACTCATTATGTCAACACAGTATGAATGAATGGATGACGGCATCTGATCACGATCCACGTGGCAATTGTTGCCGTCCCTCGTGAGCTGGGCCCCAGTGCAATGCACAGGGTACTTACGCCACTGTGTTAAATTAATACCTTGATAAGAGAAAGGACTGAAGTTTGTAACTATTTTTTGTACATCTTCAGATGCACACCAAATTTTTAGAATAATTTCTATGACGAAATATGTCACTTTTCATTCATATTCAACAGTAAACAGTGGGGAAATACTGAGAAAGACAGAGAGACAAAGGAAAACAGATCAGGTAGACAGATGGGTCAACAACACAATGCTCTTTGTGGCTCAGTGGACTGAAACACACACAATGTCCACTTAGTGTCATGTGTGATGGCTGGATTCAAACCTGCTGAAGAACAACAACAGCCTGAAAACAGTCTGAAGAAGAAAGTACACAGCCGCACGAGTGTCTGCTGCTGCCCTTGAAAACAATTTAAGCTGCAGTTTTCCCCTACAGCCATTTATAAAATAATGTGGTGAGGACGTGTGTGTAAGGCCTGTTTCTGCAGCAGTGAGTAAGCGTAATGTCTTAATTTGTCGACTTTAATTAAAAGAAGGACAACATCTGTTACCTGAAACAATGTGTGTGTGTGTGTTTGTGTCTTTGTGTGTGTTTGTGTTATTCTATCCTCATAAGTCACAAAATAAGATTGAGTGAGCACATTTATTCTGGACAAAATACTGATTTTTTAAGTTAGAAATTTAAGATTTATAGGGAATCATTACATGTCTGTGTATGTGTGTGTGTCTATGTGTGTATGTGTATACTGTGTATGTGTGTGTGTTCATGCTACAACGCCATCCAGGTGGCTAGATAATTAAAAACATTTCTCACACATTTTACATAAAAATCTCAATGCTAACATCTGGCCGAGCAAGGGAAGAAAAGACCAGGTGTGTGCGTGTGTGTGTGCATAAGTGTGTATGACTAAAAAACAGAGACAAAAATGGGATGTATTGGGTGGATTAGTGATTGTTTGGTTATGTAATCACAATATAACAAAGATTAATAAACAAGATGTGTATTAAAAATTATGGTGGCCCTGAGAGCTGGATGCACTGCAACTAAATAGTACACATGCAAATAAATCAAAAACACAAGTAAAAAGACAAAACACAACAAATGCAGAAACGCTGGAAGTTGTTATAAGTAAGTTTAAGTTATAAAACAAAATAAAAAAGATTTTATTGTCCTTTATTTACTTTTATATTTAGTTACAATGGTAAACACAATTACAAGATATGGTATATGAAAAAATTGTTAAATGACTAAAAATAAGTAGCACAAGTGAAGAAACGCAGTCTACAATAAAATGAAAAGAACCTGTCACAGGAGATTTTTGCCTATGCCAATTTGATTTTGATTACTTACATAGATTCAGAAAAGGTCCCTGGATTAAGTCTTGCCATGCATTATAACTGCAGTGGAAAATCTAATTATACTTACTTATTATAAGAGAAATATTGTCTAATTTTTGGAAAAAGCAATCTCAGAAAGAAGCAGACAGTTTTGCAGTTGCATTGTGAAGGGTGTATTCAGGCTGTCAAACTGACGTGAAAAAAAATAAAGACAGAAGCTAAAGCCTACCGATCACAGAGTAAAAGTGAACCACCATATTACCTAACTATTGAGAAAGAGGACAACTATATTTAGGGTACATCTGGGTAGTTCTCTATTCACTATTACAATCATTAAAAAGCAGAACAGCAGGTTTATATAAGGTTGCATACAGTAGTAAGTTAGCTAGTGTTAGCTAACTAACATTAAATTACCAACAATCCACAGCCTACATTTTTCTGGACTTGTTTTAGGTTTTGGAAAGTGAATAAATCATACTTCTCCTTTCAACCTCTCTGGGTAGCTGCTGTAACTATTGCAAGTGCCCCAGGATCAGATCTTGGAAAATTAGAGCAAAAAAAAAAAAAAAGATAAAAGTTAGAAATAGAAATAGACTCATTAGAGTCAATGGAATGCAGCCATGAGAGTGTCGGACCTCAAGTTAGAGCCATTCAACGGTAGCCAAGGATGATAAGGTATTATAAATAGCGACAAAGTCTGCGTAAGGAGGCAAGATGGATCAAACCCTAGGAGAATGGTGTCCGAGTCCCATGTTGAAGTAAATGTTAAGTTGTTTTAAGTTTTAAGTTACACAGAAGTAGTAAATAAAGGTTAGCAATGCGCGCACCACGCGCACATGAGTTGTGCACATGAATCAATTTTTGATTAATAAAAAAATTTATTAATCAAAAATTATATAAAAAAATTTATCAAAAAATAATAATAAAAATTTAATTAAAAAAAAATTATAAAAAAAAAAAAAAAAGAATAAAAAAAAAAAGATTGGGGTCATAGCAAGGTTGAACAACAAAGACATGGTGGTGTGAAAATGGGTGTTTGTATTAGGGCGTGTCCGGCCTTATCCTCTATTAGCCGCGATGGGGGTCGATCGCCAAAAGGTGAAGACGGGTGTGAAAAGGGGGGTTTGTGTATATGGGATGTCCGGTGTTATCCAGAGCGGATGTTTGGGAGTGGCTTTAGCAATCGGTTGCATATATAGCGCGCTAGTTTTTTGACTTACATCTGACCGAGAGCATGGAACAGTGTGACTGAACGATTTTTTGGGTGAATCTGTATCGGACAGAGCTATTTTTGTGCAGAACAACAGCGCCATCTTTGCAGCATCACAATCATGGACGTCACAGGTAATCAATTAGGAGTAATGACTCCAAAACGATGTATAATTATACTGCAATGAGTATGGCTCCTAGAAAGAAGACTCCCCCAACAACATTGGCCGATTTTCTGGACCGAAAGGCATGGGCGCCTCAGTTTGAATGGGCGGTGGAAGATTTTAGAATGTCGGGATTCTTGTTTGAGCATGGAACAGTTCATCTTTATACAAGAGAGCTTGATGAAATTTGTCTTTGTGAAAGCACACCACACATTAGTTTTTCAGCCAAAGACTGGAATTACTTCAGAAACAAAGTCTGTAAAGATATGAGTGCTTCAAAAGAGAGTCTATACCACACAATGGTGCGGGTCTGTGCCAGGAGAGCTCTACCGTGTAGAGACAGACCTTGAAGTCTACGACCCAGAATCCTACATCGTTTTTAGATCGTGCAAGGACGATTCTATCATTCAAATTGCAGGAATGGGAACCCCAGAGCAACAAAAAGGCTACCCCATCATGTCTAAAGAGTGGGAGACGTGGTTCAGCACCGGCTTTGTGGTCCAGTGGGGGGAATGGGATAGAACCCTTGAAATCTTCTCACACATTGATAAATTATTCAGATGGTATAAACCTTATGTTAGCTATGTAGGGATCAAAAGAAAACTTTTTGGTCCTGAGGACAAGCAAGATGAACAACAAACAACACTACAGACAACCTCAAAGACCTCCACGACGGGGCTGACGGTGATATTGTTCTAATTAAAATGTTTTATGCAGGTACGAGGACATGTGCAGCGGGTGAGGATCTATCGAGCAGCTCTAAATATTTTCCATCACTACACGATGATGATAACTCATGGGTGGATGACTATGGCAAAGAACTGGGGCAAAGAAATTTTACATTTCTCGTTCCTGAAGAAAAAGCAGAAGAGGACAAGAGCCGGATCAAGTCGTTTAAGGGTGCCTGTTTGGATACTCTGTACTGTTGCGACAAGGACACATCTCCTAACACTACTGCTAGCGGTATTATACAGGTAACTGTAGCTTATTATTTATATGATATACTGCAACAAAAAGCTATACATATACAGACGAATGGTGCAGAAAACAACCTCACACATGCCCTTCTTTTATATTAAAGGAGATAAGAGAGAAATTACGGAGAAGCTTTTTAACAAAAATTTCGCTGATGCTCAAAAGTACGTCCACTTTGGCACCTTGGTTTGGTGCCAAAGTGTGATTGCAGTATTCGAAACATTGCAGCAGATTTGTCTGAGGAACCCTTTTCTCATTGCTTCGCTTAAACGGGTAGTTAGGGTGGAGGACAGTATGAGGTGGGCGATACTGTAAGAATTTCAAAACTACGCGGCCCTTTAAAAAAGGTTATGAGCAAAATTATACTGATGAATATTTCACAGTAAAGGAATGCGTGTCAAGGGACCCTCCTGTTTACGGGTTAAAAGACTATGATGGCGAAATATTACAGGGGACATTTTATGAGCAAGAGATGCAAAAAGTTATTATAGATAAAAACAAAACATTTAAAATAGAAAAGATTTTATCTAGAAAGAAAAGACAAGGCCGGGACATGGTGTTAGTCAAATGGGTCGGATGACCAGATAAATTTAACTCGTGGATTTTGGAAAAACAGGTCATTCAGCTACCTTAGCGGATTACAAACACACGTATAAATGGATACAGAGGATTTTTTTGTCACCCTGCCCAGCAATTCGTTTGCATTATTTTACCTGAGCAATACAATAGCAAACTTTAGAACAAATCTATCCAAGCCTTTACACTTTAAATCAGCATACGAGGTGGGCTTGATAGAAATACAATATCCAAAAACATGGAAATCTTTTTCATCAGAAGACTCAAAATTTGTTGTGTGTGATAAAAAATCCAACAAGAGGGTAGTTCTATCAGCGACACAGGGGTTCTATACAACAATGTCACAGATAATAGCTGAACTAAAAGTTGTTTATCTGAAAACGACATGGGTCACATTAACCTTGATTACAACAACATTACCAACTGAGTAAGCATTTTACCAAGGAGAGACGTAGAATTAACGTTTCAAGGAAAACTAGCACAAATGTGGGGATTTATCCCCGGAGCAGCTTTTAAAACTCACAAGGGAATTGCAACATTTAGATCTCAGCCACGAACTAACACAGTGTTGAAACAGATGCCATATTTGTCGCCACATCCTGCTGATGTTAATGTAGGGATGTATAATATATTTGTTTATTCCAATGTTGTTGATCATCAAACAGTAGGGGATAGTTACGTCCCTCTTTTAAGAATAGTACATATATCTGGGCCAAAAAAACCATATAATCACAAATACTTATGACAGACCACACTATCTGAGGCTCTGCAAAACACACATTAATAGTATCGAGATTTCTCTCAAGACAGATCAGAATCAACATATCCCTTTTAAGTACGGCAAAGTGATAATAAAGCTACACTTTTGACTCGTAAAATATCAGTATAAGACAAGGAGCAAACATGTACCATCCATATGCCCACAATGCGGACAAGTACGTTGCATATTATACAGTCCAAGTGGGTGGTGATTTACCAGGATACAGCGGGCTCGGTGCTCAGTATGGTGCAGGGTTAGGGGGTATCTTTAGGGGTTTGTTTAGATTAGCATTCCCCTTATTCAAGTAAGGATTTACATTTGTTGCCCCTCATTTAAAGACAGCCGCTAAAAACATAGCTTCGGATGTTATTACTGACGTCATGAACAGACGTCAAGAGGGGTCGGGTATAGTGGCCGTGGCCCCCCGACCAATAAAACAACCTCCTGGGAAAAGAGGGAGTTCCCCACCAAGGAGGCGCAGCGGTATCAGAATCTGGAATTTTTCATTCCAGCTAGTACAGAGGACTACCTGGATCTAAACAATACGTTTCTGTACACGCGCGTAAAAATCACCAAAGCTAATGGCGGAAAACTGGATCAAGCAGACGACGTGGGCTTTATCAACTACCCTGGATGTACAATATTTTCACAGGTCGACATACCGTTGGGGGACAGACTCATAACGCAATCATCAAACACATATCCTTACAGGGGTATAATAGAGTGCCTTTTGAACTATGGAAAGGACGCTCTGAAGACACAGTTTGGATCCGGACTATTTTGCATGGATACAGCAGGTTATATGGATGACGCAACGGCTGGAGGACGCAATGAAGGACTAGTTAAAAGAATGGAGTACACACAAGGCGGCCGCGTAGTGGAGCTAATATCCCCTTTACATTCTGACTTGTTTTTTCAAGACAAGTTAATTATAAATGGCGTAGACCTCAAGATTAAATTCATAAGAGCTAAAAACAAATTTTGCTTAATGCGCAACACTGTAGACGACTTTCGGGTTAACATAACATTCGGGTCAGCAAGCCTGTTTGTAAAGAAAGTCACCGTATCTCTGGCTGTTAAGCTAGCACACGCTAACGCATGGCAACGTTAAATATCCCATAGACAGAGTCTGTCTTAAACATTTTAGCGTCCCAATGGGCACTCATGTTTGTAATCAAGAAAATGTATTCTTGGGACAAATACTTAAATTTATTGTATTAGGATTTGTAGATCACGAGGCATTTACAGGTAGTTATGTGCGTAATCCATTTACATTTAACCATTATGATATAGAGTTTTTATGTTTATACGTTGACGGTCAACAATATCCTTCAAAACCCTTTCAACCCAACTTTACAAGAGGGAATGCCATCAGGGAGTATCATCAATTGTACTCGGCAACTGGAAAGTATCCAGTGTGTCCAAGTATCAGATTCTTTTAAATGTGTATAATAATATTAGAAGTTGTGTGCCATTCATTATCAAAATGATTTATAGATTGAAATGTGTACGACAATGTTTTTTGTTATTATGGTGATATAAATAAAAACACTTTGAAATAATAAAGTATGTATTTATTTAAAACCAATAACGATATACAATTAAAAAGTTATCCAATCACTCAATCGCATTACAAAGGGACTTGTTTCATTGTTTACTAATCGATGCCCTCTGGTAACAAGAGGTGTAGATGGTGGTCCAGTAATAAGAGGAGAAGATTCTCCAAAAGTCTTTATCTTAATCTCGTCAATTTTTCTTTTGACCTGTTGATTTGGTATAACTGATAAAGGTATATTCAATATAGCCAACGATATCCATCCCAACCTGTAGGTCTCTGGCTGTCAGACACGTTGTGAGAAGCAGTTACTCCTCTTATCAAATCATACACATGAGACCCTTTTAATAACATTACCGTTAAACACTAACTCCCCACGTTCAGTCCATGCAGATATGTTTTTTGAGGAGGACATTTTATCCAAAATATGCTGAGCTTTATTCCTGCTGTTTTTTGGCATGTTTTATAAAACAAAATCTCTTCCTTCTTGATTCTTCTGCTCTGACGTGTGAAAATCCTCAGCGACCGGCATTGACAAAGTTAGTGTGTTCTGGTCTTTTTCTCCTTGTTTTACCATGGTGAGAAATCTCTGCAATGCGATGTAATATTTTTTTGCTTTTTCATGAAGATCGTTGGTCTTTTGATCCAGAATGTCTTTTATAGTACGATCCAGGTCATTTTCAACAGTTTCTCGAACAGACTTGTGTGCCAGAACCAGAAACATTTGTTCATACTCCAAGTTTGTCTTGAACCAATAAGACTCGTTATAAAAGGCACAGCGATACACAGCAGTGGGAGAAGAAAACCGCCAGACTGTTTAAGCAACGTCTTCTTTGTCTTTGAAGTGCAAACATTTTGTTACGACCCGGAGTGTTTTTGGTAAAAGTGCAAATTGTTTATTGTTGACAGGGTTTAAAAACAGAACAGAAAAGGGCTGGTGGATGCTGCTTAAATTAAAGAACCAAATATAACTTAAAGAGGTCTCTCCAACTGAGAGATAGCCACTTGCTACTCCAAAATCAAACAAAACTCTGACTTGCCCAGTAAGAAACAAAATACAAAATGAGCAGCACCCTCTAAGCCTAGTGTATCTAACAAACTTAACTGCAGGTGTGTGGTGGATATCAGTAATCCCCCACTAAGGTACTTGCCCTGTTTCCTTAACACAATTCACAGTAAAGGTAACACTCAGACACTAAGAACTAATACTTATCACTAGAACTAACGCTTCTACAGCAGTTAACACAATTACTACTATAAAGCAAAATACGAACGAGGCGAGTTGATCAAGGGAAAATCAGAACTGCCAAGTTCACACAGGTAGGCAGCTATTTAAACAGGGGACGATCTGGAAGGCGGTAGATGACTGGAGGAGGTTGCCAGGCACCGCACCGATCGATCCACCGGCCGGAACCAGGAAGTAGGCGGGTCTCACGCCAGCCAATCCTTGGCAAGGGTTTGCACATCCTGCTTAACATAACACACAGTTGCACAACACAGATACATATACGCAGATAACGGCGGAGGCCATAACACCTTTTTATTGGCGAGCAGTCTAATCCCCGCCTTTTTTAATTTTTGATACTGTGTCTTATTTAAAGGAATTTTACCTTTTAAAACATTGTAAGCTATTTCGCATAACACTACCAAAAGGTCTGGTGATGCAGATTTAATAATATTCACTTTCTGAGATGGAGATGCTCCGTGCATAGTTTGCAGTAAAGACAGGTTTCTTTTAATGCGATCAGACATGTTTATTTACTTTCTTTTAGGCACATACACAACAGGCAGGTCTGAAAGCAAGTCAGTTCTGAGTCTGAAATCATCAGGTGTCTTAGCTTTAAAATCAATCATCAAGTAACCGTAAGGAACACTCGTGGCGTCGTCGAAACAATCCATAAAAAAATTACTCTTCCCAGGAAACATTTGTCTAGCCATTAGCATGACTTGGTATTTATCTCTGGGATTTTTAAACAAAACAAGATAATTGGTATTCAAATTAATAGTACGGCTAACTTTGCCTTGAAAAAACAAATTCTGCATTAGGTATAAACAACTTAAATTTCTATGATGCACATATTTTGTAAACACATTTTGGACCTCAATGTTATTGCTAGCATCATTCATTAAATCATCAATAATCAACAAATTGTTTTTATCTAAAGGCAACAATGTATAATCACATAAAGAAATTCACATTTCTAATTATCAATAACTGGTTGCCAACACGAAAAAATATATACAACATTTTCAATCTGTTTAGAAATGAGCTTATCGGCATTTTCAATCAACATTTTCACAAAATATGTTTTACCGCTGTTTGAAGGACCTGACACAATTAGACTAAAAGGATGTTGTAGTCTAAAATCAAAACCATCAGTCTCTCTAAAAGCCATGGTATGGTAAAGTTCTCAGATCAAGAAAAACTCTGTGTTTCGTGTACACGACTTGAAGTCTTGTGGCAAATGTTTTATTTTTTAGTTCGAAAGCCTTTTTATTTCGCAGATACTTAAAACTGTCTCCTATTGTTAGGATAGTAGATAGGATGACATCTATGTCAGCTTAAATCACATCCTAATGTCCGACACTCATGTGTTGCAGTATAAAACCGGAAAATGGTATGGATGTGATGCGCTGTTTGTCATGGAAAATAACACTATTTCAATGTCGTTTACAACAAGTCACAAGCTATTTCTTTTAACTCATCGCCATTGTTGTGTGAGTGGACTGTTTTGCGCAACCTAAATACATGTTTAAACACAGGTGGAATGCATTTGGTTTACTCTCTTTTCAACCGGGGTCATCCTGTCTTGCGTACGTGTGTCCCCCTTCGACCAGTGACGTCACTACTCAGGAGGAATGCAAACGAAAAATAACCACGCCCGTATTTGTAAACATCTTGTGAGAGCCATCTGTTTTGTGTTCTCACGCATAAATCTATCCCTTTCACTAACTATACCGTTCCTTACCGCTCCTCGTAACATTTAGTCTATGTGATGCGGTGTTGTTATCAGGAACTACTACAGTGATAGAGATAAACTTTCTACTTTCACAGTTTTATCCTGCAATAGGCCTACCTGTTTAGTCTGATATCATGGTTTATGCAGAGTTAGACGGCGGTGAATATGCAACCGCGTTCGCACGTTCATGTCAAACCGACAGCTGTCTAGCTGTGATCCCGTCCTATTTTACCACACACATCTGAATCATTTTTGTTACTGAGAGTTTAAAACAAACAAAAAACAACACTAGCCTATCACTTCCTAATCGAGCCAAACAATGGTATGGATGTGATGCGCTGTTTGTTCTGGAAAATAACACTATTTCATTGTCGTTTACAATAAGTCACGGGCTATTTCTTTTAACTCATCGCCATAATTGTTAAGTGAGTGGATTGTTTGTGTTACCTAAATACATGTTTAAACACAGATGTAATGCATTTGGTTTACTCTCTTTTCAAAAGGGCGAATCCAAATTAGTACCGAGATCGTCCCGTCTTGCGTGTGTGTGTGAGTGTCTCCCTTCGGTCAGTGACGTCACTACGCAGGATGAATGCCCGGTTCTTGCAGATCGGTTGTAAAGGGAGGGGAGCCACGGCGCCCCTTTTCCTATGGTGCACGAGCACATGCATTTGAAATATTTGCTACTGAGAGTTTTAAAACTAAAAACACTATAAACACTCGCGCATGCATTTATAAAAATCTTGTGAGAGCCATCTGTTTTGTGTTCTCACGAGTTAAATCTCGTTTTGTAGCTCCTCTGTCAGAGTTTGACTCCTTTTCTCCTCGCACTCAGTACGTATTAATATTAATTCCACTAACCATTTATAGACAGTTGTAAGCGTTTGAAGGGATCGGATATGGCGCTTCCTCACATAGGCAACATTTCAAGTTGATTTATAAAGGGAACAAGCTTACAAGTGTGCATACGCATTTGCAACGTTTGTTACTCATTTTGTTACTGAGAAAGTTTAATTGTCCGCTATAAGACAGTTTAGCCACAGTTAAGAGAAAGCATACATAAATCCACACTGATTTTCAGTACACCCTCCCGCGTCTACATCACAATCGCAACTAGATGTTACTGTATGTAAGAGACAGAGGCTCACACACCCGTAATGTAGTACAGCCTATCAGCTTTAAAGGCTGTCCCTCAGACATCCCGTGATGCATTTCGACTACGGGAGCTTTGTTAAACATTACTGAAAAAAAACTCCTATTTGTATGAAATACAAAAAGATGCTTTGTAATTTATGTTTTCTTAAATGTTTCTGGTTAGAATATAATGTGTTTTCCCGGTAATTGACATTCCTATGACAGTTTACTATTGAAACCATGAGTGAAGGGACTGTTATTTGATGGGGCTGGTGACCGGACAAAGTACTGACAAGCTACTGCTACAACTC
The DNA here is from genome assembly GCF_021292245.1 of Micropterus dolomieu. Classification (NCBI taxonomy): domain Eukaryota; kingdom Metazoa; phylum Chordata; class Actinopteri; order Centrarchiformes; family Centrarchidae; genus Micropterus; species Micropterus dolomieu. The sequence goes on from NC_060158.1 coordinate 12,991,399, forward strand.
TTAAGGCTGATTATTCCGCTGGTCTGTTAAAGCGCAATCCTTATGTTGTTAGTGAATACGTGCTGTCTACAAAATCTCAGACACTCAGTTGAATCTATGGGGTTTGAGATCTTGTGTCGAACTAGGCTTGCTCTTGCAGTACTGTACCCCTATGGTGGCCAGAAAACAGCACTAGTCACGAGAGTGTGGGGGTGGGGAGCGCGCAAAGCTGGCCTCTATTTACTACTCACAAAGTTACTGACCAACATGTGACTTCCGTTACGTCCCATGACTTACGTAATTTACTTTAACCCAAACCATGACATTCTCTTAAACCTAACAACGTAGTTTTGTTGCCTAAACCTAACCAAACCAAACTGTGACTGTTTAATAATGTTAACCACGTGTTTAAAGGCATGTGGCATAGGCCACGTGACTTATGCAACATTGTTACGCTCCGTTCGCCTGACGGGATATGCTCATATGTCTGCCTTTGGGAGGCATGGATAAACGACCTATGTTATTGTTCAGGTTGGAGGACTTGACCACAAGAACCACAATCCTGTCACTAGAAGGACTAGAATGGAATAAAATAGGATTTGGTTTTGATGGCTGGATGTTGGTTTATCAAGTTTAACAGGTACATGCGTCTGTGTTAAGAATACATTTAAGAAGCATTGAGGGAAAAAACTGAAAAAAAATGTGTCTCAGCCTGTCTGATTAACCTGTGAAGCTTCCTGCTTCAGAATCGAGTGCATTTCGAAGGCGAACCAGCAGTATGACACCGAAGGAAAACAACAGCAGACAGGTTGTAAAGCCTTTGTTCAAGCACTGAAATATACAGTATACAGAGCTGGATCTGCAGCACGTGTGAGTGTTTTAGCTGAGATCCATAAACAGCAGCCATAATCAGACAGAGCCATCAGAGACATCAGCTGGTTTTTGAAAGCTAGAGGCCTGTTTTTAATTAACAGCAGATGTTTTTCCGGTGTTGAAACAAGAAGATGCCTCCGCGAATAACTGAAGTTTAAAATTTTTGAGTTGTGTTCTTGTTCAGGATTGTGGGACGCCTCAGGAGCTTTCTGTTTCTCTCCACACCTCTGCCCTCTCCTTATTCTCTGAATATTTTTTATTTTGAACATAGTTAGTTAGACACAAGACTGCTATAATATCAAAGACTTCCCCTTTTTCAGTATCATGAGGTTGTCAGTGTTTTGACTGTTACCATGTGCACTGGCTTGAGAAAAAGAAATGACAGTGCTCCCACTGCTGACTGTTTTTGTGATTAATGCACCCAATTAAACTCGATTTTATGGCAGCACTTCTTCTAAAAATCTGTAAGGCATTTTGTGTTTGTGCTTATTTATTTCATATACTGTCGGCCTTGGCCTTGTTCAGTATGTCATAATGGGCTTGTGATTTTTTTCTTAATATGTCCTCATTTAGCTAATCTATTATTTTAATATAATTTACAAGGAACATTTAAGAGAAAACAGGTCCACATTTAAAACGAATACATACAAGTTGTTTTACCATAAAGTCCAAACATTAAATACCCTGAATCAGCAATGTAACATAACAAAATAAGTTGTTAGTAGGCTAAGAGGGCTTTTAGGGAATGTGCAGAGGAGGAAGAACTACTCTTGTATTTAAGTAAAATTAGCAACACTGCAGAACCTCAGTAAAGGTGATCAATGTGCAAAATGCCCTCTTTCAGAAGACTTGTATATTAAATTATTAAATCAAAATTATTGATACATTAAAATGTAAATTTCTTTAATGTTGCAGCTAATGTACGATATTAGATCATAATTTATTTCTTGATTATACAAGATTTGCTGAATATTTTGTATGACCGACAGTCTGCAAACTATCTAGTAACTAAAATTGAAGTATCAAATAAATGTAGTGGAGTAGAAGTGCAGAAGTACAGGTGCTGGTCATATAATTAGAATATCATCAAAAAGTTGATTTATTTCAATAATTCCATTCAAAAAGTGAAACTTGTATAATGTATACATTCATTCCACACAGACTGATATATTTCAAGTGTTCATTCCTTTTAATTTTGATGATTATAACTGACAACTAATGAAAACCCCAAAATCAGTATCTCAGAAAATTAGAATATTGTGAAAAGGTTCAATATTGAAGACACCTGGTGCCACACTCTAATCAGTTAATTAACTCAAAACACCTGCAAAGGCCTTTAAATGGTCTCAGTCTAGTTCTGTAGGCTACACAATCATGGGGAAGACTGCTGACTTGACAGCTTTCCAAAAGACGACCATTGACACCTTGCACAAGGAGGGCAAGACACAAAAGGTCATTGCTAAAGAGGCTGGCTGTTCACAGAGCTCTGTGTCCAAGCACATTAGGATTGTGAAACAAAACCCATTCAAAAATGTGGGGGAGATTCACAGAGTGGACTGCAGCTGGAGTCAGTGCTTCAAGAACCACCACGCACAGACGTATGCAAGACATGGGTCGCATTCCTTGTGTCAAGCCACTCTTGAACAAGACACAGCGTCAGAAGCGTCTCACCTGGGCTAACGACAAAAAGGACTGGACTGCTGCTGAGTGGTCCAAAGTTATGTTCTCTGATGAAAGTAAGTTTTGCATTTCCTTTGGAAATCAAGGGCCCAGAGTCTGGAGGAAGACAGGAGAGGCACAGAATCCACGTTGCTTGAAGTCCAGTGTAAAGTTTACACAGTCAGTGATGGTTTGGGGTGCCATGTCATCTGCTGGTGTTGGTCCACTGTGTTTTCTGAGGTCCAAGGTCAACGCAGCCGTCTACCAGGAAGTTTTAGAGCACTTCATGCTTCCTGCTGCTGACCAACTTTATGGAGATGCAGATTTCATTTTCCAACAGGACTTGGCACCTGCACACAGTGCCAAAGCTACCAGTACCTAGTTTAAGGACCATGGTATGCCTGTTCTTAATTGGCCAGCAAACTCGCCTGACCTTAACCCTATATAGAAAATCTATGGGGTATTGTGAAGAGCAAGATGCGATACGCCAGACCCAACAATGCAGAAGAGCTGAAGGCCACTATCAGAGCAACCTGGGCTCTCATAACAACTGAGCAGTGCCACAGACTGATCGACTCCATGCCACGCCGCATTGCTGCAGTAATTCAGGCAAAAGGAGCCCCAACTAAGTATTGAGTGCTGTACATGCTCATACTTTTCATGTTCATACTTTTCAGTTGGCCACCATTTCTAAAAATCCTTTTTTTGTATTGGTCTTCAGTAATATTCAAATTTTTGGAGATACTGAATTTGGGATTTTCATTAGTTGTCATTGCAAAATCATTGCGTCTGTTGTCGCAAATTAGCGACAACAGACATAAACGAGAAACCAGTGCTTGCAAAAGGTTCCCAGGTACGTATTGAATTTGCGCAAACAGGCATTGGGGGAATACATACGCTATCTCAGGCCCCATCCACACTTCTGCATTTCCAAATTAAAACAGAGACCTTCTGCTATGTTTGCACCTCACTTCCAGACTAAAACGACGAAAACAAAGACCAAAAATGGAGAAGTTTGGAAACGCTGCAGACCCCGTTTTGCGTTTCAAAATTCCGGAGGGCGTTTTAGTGAAGACGGACCAAAACAGAGGACTTTAGGAACGATGACGCAGCTGCTCACACTCGGCTCTCTGATTGGGTCTTGTAAAGCAGAAACACGATGCTACTGACCGGGTTTTTGACATCGTATTTTTGTTAAAATATTATGTACGGTGCAAATAACACTTATTTGCCTACACTTGTACTGTGCATGTTGCCGTTCACTTTGCAACAACTCCCAGTCTGTTTTCCACCGCCGTACTCCCGTGTTACACTCAGTAACATACCCAGCTCATCATTGGTGCATGCAAAAAAAGCTGGTGTGATGCTTCGTCTGTATTTATTTATTCTTTCGCCAAATCTTCTGTAACTATGGAATAGACCATCTGCTTCATGTTTACACTGGCATGCGCATGCCCAGTGTACATGAACGGGCTCTAGCTGTGCGTTTTAAGTTGTTTTAAGGTAGGCGGAGATCAACTCCAAAATGCAGCTAAAACGCTGGTGTAGACAGAGATCGTTTTAATTCTCCGTTTGTAAACTACAACGGAGTAGTGTGGATGGGACCTCAGCTGCAGTCTGAAAGGAAAAGGTGTGGTGCGAATTTTTGTTAAAGTCCCTTGTGTGTTTGGACTCGCCTCATTCAAATGGATGAGAGGGCTGTGTAGAGCTTAAGTTGTTCTGGACATGGCTTATGACCTGTAATGCACACTAATGTTAACTAAAATCTCTTTTGTTTAACCTGTACAATGGGAATATAAAAATTAGGTATACCATCTTCATGAGTGAGCTTTGCAGGTGTTAGTAGCTGTTTCCCCTGCTTCCAGTGTTTATGCTAAGCTAAGCTAAGCTAACTGCCTCCTGGCTCTAGCTCTATACTTAACACACAGACATGAGAGTGGTATTGATCTTTTAATCTAACTCTTGGCAAGAACAAGAATAAGCGTGTTTCCCAAAATGTCAGTGAGATGATAAAATATACTGGTAATAAAAGACTAGCAGCAACGCCACAAGTTCACTACCTGTTTGGATCTCTAATGAGCTCCACTGTTTTTCTAAACAGTCTTGTACGACTGGTTTGTAACTGTGTCATTCTGGTAATCAAGTCAGCAACTGGTTTTATTTTCTCTCCCTGTTGCTGTTGCACTGTTCCTATCTCCATGGAAACCAGACCTGTGGAGGGCTTTGTATAATTTTTTTCTGTATTTTTTCTGTATAATCTCCTCTAATCCTGGACCAATTAGTTTCAGACCAGGACAGTGGAGGAGGAACATCTCTCTCTCTCTTCTTCCCTTGATGATTTTCTTTTTGTCTTCCTTCCTCATCTCTCTCTCTCTGTCTCTCTGTGTCTGTTTAAATCTGTCTTCATTTCTTTAATCATATTTTTTTCCATCTTGTTTTTGCACAACTGCTGCACATAGACACGCACCCATGGACGCTCACATACCAGATCATACTACATTCATTTTGCTTCCTATTAATCCAATTAGCTCTGAGGAATTGTTGATATTGCTTCATGTTTTCTCTCCTTGTCCATTCCTTTGTGTCCTCTTTTTAGTCCTTTCTTGGTTTCTCCGGAAAAGCCCACAGCTACTACTTTCTCTTCTATTACTTATACTACTATTACTTTTAATAAATCTTTAATACTAAATAAATTATGTGCATAGTTTTCACCCTCACCAACAAGTTGTGTGGATTTTCGAATTTTCCGATTTTCTAGCCATTCATTTGTCTCTCTGTCTCTCGCTTTTTGGATCTCTTGGATGCCTTCAGGTATGTATGTCAGGGGTCCCATGGGGTGTGTGTCTCCTGGGTATCTGCGACATGCACACAGTGGGAGGACACAACACACACACACACACACACACACACACACACACACACACACACACAC
>NC_060158.1:12996941-13006434 GCF_021292245.1 Micropterus dolomieu
TGATGGTTTGGGGTGCCATGTCATCTGCTGGTGTTGGTCCACTCTGTTTTCTGAGGTCCAAGGTCAACGCAGCCGTCTACCAGGAAGTTTTAGAGCACTTCATGCTTCCTGCTGCTGGCCAACTTTATGGAGATGCAGATTTCATTTTTCAACAGGACTTGGCACCTGCACACAGTGCCAAAGCTACCAGTTCCTGGTTTAAGGACCATGGTATCCCTGTTCTTAATTGGCTGGCAAACTCGCCTGACCTTAACCCTATATAGAAAATCTATGGGGTATTGTGAAGAGCAAGATGCGATACGCCAGACCCAACAATGCAGAAGAGCTGAAGGCCACTATCAGAGCAACCTGGGCTCTCATAACAACTGAGCAGTGCCACAGACTGATCGACTCCATGCCACGCCGCATTGCTGCAGTAATTCAGGCGAAAGGAGCCACAACTAAGTATTGAGTGCTGTACATGCTCATACTTTTCATGTTCATACTTTTCAGTTGGCCACCATTTCTAAAAATCCTTTTTTTGTATTGGTCTTCAGTAATATTCAAATTTTTGGAGATACTGAATTTGGGATTTTCATTAGTTGTCATTGCAAAATCATTGCGTCTGTTGTCGCAAATTAGCGACAACAGACATAAACGAGAAACCAGTGCTTGCAAAAGGTTCCCAGGTACGTATTGAATTTGCGCAAACAGGCATTGGGGGAATACATACGCTATCTCAGGCCCCATCCACACTTCTGCATTTCCAAATTAAAACAGAGACCTTCTGCTATGTTTGCACCTCACTTCCAGACTAAAACGACGAAAACAAAGACCAAAAATGGAGAAGTTTGGAAACGCTGCAGACCCCGTTTTGCGTTTCAAAATTCCGGAGGGCGTTTTAGTGAAGACGGACCAAAACAGAGGACTTTAGGAACGATGACGCAGCTGCTCACACTCGGCTCTCTGATTGGGTCTTGTAAAGCAGAAACACGATGCTACTGACCGGGTTTTTGACATCGTATTTTTGTTAAAATATTATGTACGGTGCAAATAACACTTATTTGCCTACACTTGTACTGTGCATGTTGCCGTTCACTTTGCAACAACTCCCAGTCTGTTTTCCACCGCCGTACTCCCGTGTTACACTCAGTAACATACCCAGCTCATCATTGGTGCATGCAAAAAAAGCTGGTGTGATGCTTCGTCTGTATTTATTTATTCTTTCGCCAAATCTTCTGTAACTATGGAATAGACCATCTGCTTCATGTTTACACTGGCATGCGCATGCCCAGTGTACATGAACGGGCTCTAGCTGTGCGTTTTAAGTTGTTTTAAGGTAGGCGGAGATCAACTCCAAAATGCAGCTAAAACGCTGGTGTAGACAGAGATCGTTTTAATTCTCCGTTTGTAAACTACAACGGAGTAGTGTGGATGGGACCTCAGCTGCAGTCTGAAAGGAAAAGGTGTGGTGCGAATTTTTGTTAAAGTCCCTTGTGTGTTTGGACTCGCCTCATTCAAATGGATGAGAGGGCTGTGTAGAGCTTAAGTTGTTCTGGACATGGCTTATGACCTGTAATGCACACTAATGTTAACTAAAATCTCTTTTGTTTAACCTGTACAATGGGAATATAAAAATTAGGTATACCATCTTCATGAGTGAGCTTTGCAGGTGTTAGTAGCTGTTTCCCCTGCTTCCAGTGTTTATGCTAAGCTAAGCTAAGCTAACTGCCTCCTGGCTCTAGCTCTATACTTAACACACAGACATGAGAGTGGTATTGATCTTTTAATCTAACTCTTGGCAAGAACAAGAATAAGCGTGTTTCCCAAAATGTCAGTGAGATGATAAAATATACTGGTAATAAAAGACTAGCAGCAACGCCACAAGTTCACTACCTGTTTGGATCTCTAATGAGCTCCACTGTTTTTCTAAACAGTCTTGTACGACTGGTTTGTAACTGTGTCATTCTGGTAATCAAGTCAGCAACTGGTTTTATTTTCTCTCCCTGTTGCTGTTGCACTGTTCCTATCTCCATGGAAACCAGACCTGTGGAGGGCTTTGTATAATTTTTTTCTGTATTTTTTCTGTATAATCTCCTCTAATCCTGGACCAATTAGTTTCAGACCAGGACAGTGGAGGAGGAACATCTCTCTCTCTCTTCTTCCCTTGATGATTTTCTTTTTGTCTTCCTTCCTCATCTCTCTCTCTCTGTCTCTCTGTGTCTGTTTAAATCTGTCTTCATTTCTTTAATCATATTTTTTTCCATCTTGTTTTTGCACAACTGCTGCACATAGACACGCACCCATGGACGCTCACATACCAGATCATACTACATTCATTTTGCTTCCTATTAATCCAATTAGCTCTGAGGAATTGTTGATATTGCTTCATGTTTTCTCTCCTTGTCCATTCCTTTGTGTCCTCTTTTTAGTCCTTTCTTGGTTTCTCCGGAAAAGCCCACAGCTACTACTTTCTCTTCTATTACTTATACTACTATTACTTTTAATAAATCTTTAATACTAAATAAATTATGTGCATAGTTTTCACCCTCACCAACAAGTTGTGTGGATTTTCGAATTTTCCGATTTTCTAGCCATTCATTTGTCTCTCTGTCTCTCGCTTTTTGGATCTCTTGGATGCCTTCAGGTATGTATGTCAGGGGTCCCATGGGGTGTGTGTCTCCTGGGTATCTGCGACATGCACACAGTGGGAGGACACAACACACACACACACACACACACACACACACACACACACACACACACACACCCAGTCGGGGGTACAGGCTCAGATCTGGGGGAGGGAGAAGCACAGCGGGAGTACAAGGAGAAAAGATTATACCTCTGTTGATGACACACACACACACACACATATATATATATATATATAACAACAAACCCTGAACTTTGAACAGTGAGGTGAGATTCATGCAAGCAGAAAAACACGCTGATGTTACATAATAAACTTTTTCATGCTGCTTAATTGAATCCATAGAGTTTCGCTTTGCGTGTCACACAATACAAGTAATTGAAAAGTTTCATACAATACATTTGCATTACGTTGGATCTGCAACATTCAAAATGTCATTCAAAATGACAATTATGTGTTTTAGTAGGGTACTTCTTCAAAACACCTCCTGCTTTTTATGAGGGGATGGTAGGGTAAGCAAGTAGGACCAGTTCGATCGGGTAGCCAGCATTCCTCAAGTGGAGTGTACTTGTACACACACCGCATGACACATTCAACCTGTTCAAGGACATTCATTCACTGATGGCAGAAGTTACCATGCAAGGTGCCTGTGCTGGGAACATGCAAGCTGGGGATTACCAGGGATCGAACTGCTGATCTACTGATTAGTGGGCGACCGGCCACAGCCACATCAGTAAAATAAAGTAAAAGCTTTTTTTTGTGCATAGGTGCAGTTAGAGCTCTGTCAACTCTTGGAAGGACCTAAAACCTAAAACCTGTGTTTTTCCTGATTGTAGCACCAAGCTTTTCTTAAATCTCAAGCTGGGTCCCAAATCCATACTACATACTAATTCTATACATTATGTACCACATATTACCACATACAGTATTCAGTTTAGTTTACAAAAATATCAACATATTTGTCATTACCATACGATTTTATAAAAAATAAATGATACAATACATGTGACGCTGGATGTCAAAGAAACTGCAACTTTGGAAAGCTTCTGCCAATTAAACTTCAAAAAGAGACATCAAAATGTTTTTCCTAAGATTTTTTTTTCAGCTCTGAGCAGCTCCTACCATTTTCTTTGTTCATTGCATTGTGGGAGGAAAGTGCCCATCAACAGCACACTGAAATATTGACTGTATTGCTTAAAATCAGTTTTTACGATGGAATTGGGATGTGGCTGCCGAGACTTAGGCCTATGTAGTGTTTTGTTCCCTTCAGAATGAAGGATTTGAGAAGAAACTACAATATTTATAGAAAATGGCCATAATATAAATTATCCAGGAAACTCTCTTTCTTTTCTTGTATTGACTGTAATGCCAATGTCATTGTACTGTATACGTTCTTCTGGCTTAAATATACACACAGTGCTAAAATGTAAGGATTAATATGTATGTGCATTGTTATCATAAAAAAATCTACGTTTCTGTGTCGAGGCACATTGAACAAAGTTTAACATTTGCCTTTACAGCAGGAAAAATGCCTGAACCTATCAGCAGCTCAGCCCACATCTCTCCTCTATTAGCCTCACACTGAGTGTTACTGTTCAATAACTGCAAGACTCATTGTGGGTGTCCCTTACATATACATGTGCTGGCATTAAATAACACCCTACCAGTTTTTAATCAGTGAGTGTTCTCTGGCTGGCAATTTAGATGTGTTTGCCAAGAAAACAAAATTACTGATTTAAAAAAACAACATCTACCATCATCATTCCGTCATTTGATGCCGATTTTATTCAATTTTAATTGTTTTGGGTAACAGTTTAATCAACCTCTTACAAATTTCATCTTACCAACATACATATACATTCACATTGTTTATCCTGCTCTCTTTCTCTCTGTCTCACACAGACAGATTTCCTCTTTGTCTTGGTTATATGTAATGACCACTCAAGCATTGAGGGCAAAAAGAGCTGAGGTCAAGGGTGAAAAGGGGAAGGAGCGTACTGCTTCAGCAGTCTCTCTGTGTGTGTGTGGCATAATTGACTTTTCTCTCACTGAGAACAACTCTTCAGAACACACACAAAAAACACTTTAGATTCACAGAGGACATCAGTGTGCTTGCTGACATATCTGACGGCATTATCAGCACTGACCTCAGATCAACTCTCATGTCGAATTGCTGCAGGAGTCATATCAACTGAACTGTGAGATGACAAGTCGTGTTTGTTGTTGAAACTACAGCCAGATGCTGCCAGCATGTGATCACACTCACTGTCGTTAAACTTTTGGGGAAAAAAACACAGAGATGTGATGAAATACACTAAAATATCATCAGCAGACGATGTTACAGCTGATTAATGTTTCCTTAGAAACAATAACTCTTACAGATCTTACAGCCATGTATGATACATTGTAATAACTGTGTATATAAGAAGAAAAACATAACCCAATAATTTCAATAACCTTCCAATATGCAGAAATTAGTCATATTCTTCAATAATTGACTGCAGTATAAAGCGTGATACATTTGATGGAATCATTGAAATTGAAATCCTGAGCAGGAAATCTATCACAAGAACGACGTAATGCTTTATGGAACCACAAGACACCAACAAACTCTTAAGCTGATGATACACAGAGCAACTTTTAGAGCAATCGTGCAGGGCAACGTCGTCAATGGTAATGAGTAAAGATTACTACCATAATCCCCTTCCCCCACCACTCCGCCAGCTGCCCCGCACCGCCGCTAGCAAGATTGTCCAGCAACATTGCTCAAAAAGTTGCCCCGTGTAACGTCAGCTTTAAGCAAGCAAGCTATAAGAAGAAGTTAAAAGTACTTAACGTGCTGAAAGGATGCAAGACAGATGCTGAGCTGGGCTTCTCGCTGTTGGACTAGTAAGTAGGTCTAATAACTTCTTAGATGGCCTGCTGTGTCTTGTTTTCTTGCACTTGCTTAAAGTTTGCTTGTGTTAGCAAAGTTGTCAACACAAGCAAAATTAGCAGGTTTAGCTGCTAGCTATAAATCTTGAGTTGATGTTAGCAAAGTAGGTTCTAGATAACACACTCGGACATCGGTAACATCAGGTGCTCTAGCATTGGTTGCTGTCTAGCTTTGTTGGCTAGCTTGCCACCCGGGTTTCAAGCAATGTTGCTGCTGGCAGAGGCAAAGAGACAGAAGAGGACATTGACAGAGGAAGCTAAGAAGAGAAAAAGACAGTGACCAACCAAGACACTCCTGGATGTTGGTGAGAGCATTGTGAAATAAAAGGCTGCAAGACAGATGCCGAGCTGTTAGTGTTTTTGGTGGACTAACTTAGTAAGTAACATTAGCTGGCTTGCTATGTCTTGCTTACACACTTGCTAGTTTTTGATCATAAGTAATGTAATCATAACACATGCAAATGTACAGCTGTCCTTATTTACAACAAGTGAGAAACGGTAGGGGTGCCAAATTGCACAAAAAAAACCAAATCTTAGGCTACATAATGTTGCTTTAAGGAATACATTAAACTCAAAATAGCATGTAACTTAACATAACATCCATAATTAATGGCTTTAACAGCAGTGAAAAGTATTATAAGTGTAATGTATTGTGAAATAACCAGTACAAGAAGAAACAGAGAAAACTGATGTGGTGGTGATTTGAGCACTGATAATAAAATTAATATTATCAAACCCAATCCTTTTGTCAACTGAAAAGAGAAACAGCTTCACTTTAAAAGTGTAATTTAAGTTCTTTATTTAAAATGTTTCCCTCAACAACTGAAACGAAAATCATTTCATTACATGACTTAAATATTGTTGCTTATAGGGAAACAATAATTGCATTCAGAGAAAGAGTTACTGGTATTTATGGTGAGCTTAAAACCTTAGCCAATCGGTTAGATTCTCCACAATTCAATCGGTGAGTTCATTTACTGAAACAGCAAGCCCCAAAGTCTAATTCTTATTTGTTTTCCGATGTAACCTGCATGGTACATGAGATGAAAGGAAAAATAAAAGTGCCAACTTCTGTTACCTTTGAAGCGCTGGCTAAGTCTGAATGTGTCCGTTCCTTGATTATTTATATTCCTTTAGTCTGTAAGGGTCCACCGATCAAAAGAATCAAAACAACTTTTCATAGAAATTAATCCAATTTGTGAATCCTGTCATGTGAAGTCCATCGCTCTCTGTCGGCTAACTTCTGCCACACTTTTCTTATCCTGCACCCTGTTGTTGTGTATTTGTTTGTTTTCATTACGTCGTCTGTTGGAGGTAGATCAAATGAATGACGTGTATTTGATATTATTTGATAATTTTTATACAAGTAATATTCTGTTTGAAATAAATAAACTGTTTCATAGTAGCCTATTTCAGTTTTGTGTGAGAGGAATGAAAGGCCTGTCCCAAATATAGGTAGGGTCAATTCAGGGATTTTAGCAAATAAAAATCAAAGTTTTATGGTAGTTGTTATTCACTTCTGTATTTTTACCCTTTTGTACTGGGTTTGTTTACATACATTTGATACAAGAATAAGAATCAAGCTCTTGAAAGACTGCATTTCATCTTTAAATATAATTGTTTTTCAGTTGTGCTTGACAACAAAGGAAAAGAAAGAGGGGGACATCCTAGAGTGGCATACACATACACACCCATGCTCCCACCCGGCTCTAGTCCCCATATGGACCCTCTCCTGAGAGAAAAAGCTATCAGGGAGGCGTGTATGTGTGTGTTTTTATGATGTGAGTGTGTGTGTGAGCAGAAGAGAGGCCAGTGCACCAGTCTGGAAATAGGGGACACATTAATCTTATTTGTCATAACCTGTCCCTTGAGACACTCGGACCCCCCTGTCCCCATACTCACCCCCCACCCCACCCACACCCCACACACACACACACACACACACACACACACACACTCACACTGACCCCCTCCTGTGTGCTATCGGTATCTGCGACGGACAGAGAGAGTGAGGCTAATTACATGTGAGAGTTAAGACGGTGGAAACAAGACAAAGACCGTGCTACTGTGTGTGTGTGTTTGAACCCGTGTGTGTGTGCATGGCCTTTGTTTGGGTTTTAATTCACTTTGTGTCCTTTGCTGTTACTATATTTCAGTAACACAAATTACTCTTACCTCTCATTAGTCCATGTTGGTACCCAAACTTTGTGTGCCCATCTAATTATGTGTGTGTGAGTGTGTGTATGGGCAGGACAAAGGGACATTATGCAGGACTCTCACTCTTTTTCTCTCTGTTTTGTCATGCTGCAGTTAGCTAAAAGACACCGTGGTTCTTGTGGGGAAACCTGCAACAACCTCAGAAAAAAAAAGAAGAAACTTCTGATGCACTATCAGGGAGAAACAACATTTAAATAGAGAGATGGTAGCCAAATTCGAAAACATTATAAACATTTAAATCATTAAATTTTGATACAAGCGGGCAAAAGCTACAATGTGCCTGACGGAGAAAACTCTAGTTACTGTATCTCTACCAGATAAGCACTGTTTTCTAAAGACCAAAAGACCCAAAAACCCAACCACTCTTTCTTTCATCATGCTTTTACTATTATTTCAATGTAAGGTTTTGCATAATTTACATTTTTTTAACCTTTAATTATTTATATATTTCTGTAATCTGTAATTTTCACTGTGGTAGTTTTTTTTTAAATGTATTTAAATGTTTTGATTCTCAAATAAAGGTTTGGTTTACTCATATACTTGTTTTCCATAATAGAATCTTCTAAATCTTTTAAAATTTGCCCAAGAGCCTTTTCAAAATGGGTTATTTATTGAACCAGTTGGGTTTACAAAATACTTTCTTAAAAGGGGTTACCCAAAGAACCTAAACTTACACAAGTTTTTGATACAATTAATGATCTGCATTTTTCAGCAAGAGGTATTTTATGCATTTTCATTCTGTAATTGTTTTCATTGTTAGTGGCAGAGAGCTGCATTCCCGTGCTGGATTCAAATCATCTGCCTAGTATGAGAGATTCAAAGGAAAACAATGCATATGTATGCAATGCAATGTGTGTAATTTAGCGTAACTGTTTTCAATTTTAAAGAGCATCACTTATTAAAGATCACTGTCCTATAGTCCTATCAGAACTGGATTAAGCTACTGCTAATGCAAACCATTTCCGACTGCTGCTTCTTCACATTATGAGATTTTAAGTGTTCAACTGGCGAAACACGTGGTGGCTTTTATTGCTTCAGTCTAATGAAATGTGATGTATTTAAGCACGATTGTTCAACTAAAATATGTTTACAAAACAGGCGTTTTGTTACCTTCTCAGCAAGGTAACCATCTTGTATCCACACTGTGTGCAGCATAAAACTAAATTTATATTCCTCATGGTATTATAGAAAAAGGCCAATTATAATTAAATTAAAATTAAATCAATCTTTAATCTTTTAATTAAAGATTGATTATTTTATTAAAATACATGAATTTGTTTGGTTGTATTGTCATCAGACACACAAGTTGTTCTTCTGTTGGATTTCTGACAAAGTAGCTGCTCAAGTGTGTTGGCTGTTACCACCAGATACCAAATCAACCAGGGGTGCGTTTCCCGTGAAAACACGGAAGGTAGCATTGAACTATCTTTGTATGATGCATCGTTAAACTAATCAACAGGGCTGACCCCCAATAGTCAAAGATTCAATGCTTCAATGGGCGGAGTCTGATTCAACTGTCAATCTCACAGTCCAAGCTTCGCAGCGAAACAAGGATCATGCCATTTTGGCGATATGGGGGTGCACCGGTTCCACCAGTGTATGAATGTGTGTGAATGTTAGTTTCTGTTTGAGCACTTAGGCTCAGTGTGTGAATGTGAGTGAATGGTAAATGCAGATGTAGCGTAAAAGTGCTTTGAGTGGTTGAAAAGACTA